>NC_091980.1:14960884-15003384 GCF_044704955.1 Pristiophorus japonicus | reverse complement strand
AGCGGTTTGCTAGCCAATTTCAGACGGCAGTCAAGCATCAACCACATTGCTGTGGGTCTGGAGTCACATATAGGCCAGACCGGGTAAGGATGGCAGATTTCCTTCCCTAAAGGACATTAGTAAACCAGATGGGTTTTTACGATAACCTGCTAGTTTCATGGTCACCATTACTGGCACTAGCTTTTTATTCCAGATTTATTTAATTAAGTAAATTTTCATTCCCCAGCTGCCATGGTGAGATTTCCGGATTACTAGTCCAGTGACATAACTACTATGCTACCGTATCCGTTGCGACTCCGTGTCAAATGTTTTTTGATAATGCACCTGTGAAGCACCTTGGGAAGCTTTTACTATGCTAAAGGTGCTATATAAATGCAAGTTGTTGTAAATCTTTGTCGGTACAGAGTGGCACTTGGGATTGTTACTGTAATTGTTCATTTCATTGCGTGAATCACTCTGAGATGGTTTGGTAAGGTACGATACTATATAAATGGGATTTAGGCATCGCTGGCAAGGCCAGCATTTATTGCCCATCCCTAATTACCCTTGAGAAGGTGGTGGTGACCTAACTTATACAACTGAGTGGCTCGCTGGGCCATTTCAGAGGACAGTTAAGAGTCAACCAGACCCACAGCAATGTGGTTGACTCTGAAGTGCCCTCTGAAATGGCCCAGCGAGCCACTCAGTTGTACCAAACCACTACGACAAAGTCAGCACTGTGGGAGCACCATCGGAGCAGGCCGGGGAGCGGAAGGAGCAGCGTGGCGGTGTACCACTCCAGGGAGCAGCACGTGCTGGAGCAGGAGAGCAATGGCAGTGAAGAGGGACGTCACCAAGGTCCAGGTCGGTGATTGGAGCGTGGGCAGATACAGCAGGAGCAGCGAAGGAGCGGCGAGAGATCGTCGACGGACGTGATCGGGGCTGAGGAGAGGCGAAGGCCCAGAGGCAGCACAGGCCAGCCCACACTGCGATATGTGTGTGCTCTTGGTCCATGCAGCAGAGCAGGCCTTCAATCGTCTTGGGTAATCCTTGCCACTGGACCAAGACCAAGCTCTGTCAAGCCCGTGTGGTGGCTGGTGTGCAACGGCCATCCCACGTTAAAAAAATCCAAGCACAGGCATCTTCCACCCTTCAACATGCAGTTCAGGACTTGGAATATTAGGTCCTTCATTGAAACACCTATGAACTTTTTGATGTGGAAGCAAGTCATCCTCGATTCGAAGGACTGCCTATCATGACTGTGGAGCACCTTCGCCACACGGACTGCAGCGGTTCAAGAAGGTGGATCACCCCCCCTTCTCAAGGGCAATTGGGGATAGGCAATAAATGCAGGACCTTGCCAGCGACGCCCACATTCTGCGAATGAATAGATACGTAAGAAGATAGTTGGACAGGTGATCAAAATCTTGGTCAAAGAAGTAGGTTTTGAGGAGCGTCTTAAAGGAGAGAGAGGCGGAGAGGTTTAGCGAGGGAATTCTAGAGTTTAGGGCCCAGACGACTGAAGGCACAGCCGCTAATGGTGGAGCAATGAAAATTGGCGATGCACAAGAGGCCAGAATTGGAGAAGTGCAGCGATCTAAGAGGGTTGTGGGGCTTGAGGAGGTTACAGAGATAGGGAGGGGGCAAGGCCATGGAGGGATTTGAAAAGAATGTTGAGAATTTTAACATCGAACGAAGAATGAAATACATGATCTGGTGGTTTTGGCTGAGGGAGGACTGTTAGGGAATCATAGAATCCTGGAATAGTACAGCACAGAAGGTGACCATTCAGCCCATCAAGTCTGTGGCGGCATTTTTGAAAAACGAACCAGTAAGTCCCACTCCCCCCGCTCTTTCCCCATATCCCCGTAATTTTTTCTCCTTCAAGTATTTAGCTAATTCCTGTTAAAAGGCTGCTATTGAATCTGTATCCACCACACTATCAGGCAGTGCATTCCAAATCCTTGTTGCATAAAAAGGTTTTTACTCATGTCGTCTCTGTTTTTTTCGCCAATCACCTTAAATCTGTGCTTTCTGGTTATCAACCCTTCTGCCATTAGAAACAGTTTCTCGTTATTTACTGTATCAAAACCTTTCATGATTTTAAACACCTCCCTAAAAATCACTCTCTGCTCGAAGGAGAACAACCCCAGCTTTTCCAGTCTATCCATGCAGCTGTAAACCCTCATCCCTGAAACCATTCGAGTTCATCTCTTCTGTACCCTCTCCTTCACATCCTTGCTAAAGTGTGGTGCCCACAACTGGACACAATAATCCAGCTGAGGCAAAACGAGCGAATTATATCGGTCCAGCATAACTTCCTGGCTTTTGTTCTCTCTTCCTCTATCTATAAAACCCAGGATCCCACGTGCTTTATTAACTGCTTTGTTAACCTGTCCTGCCAACTTCAAAGATTTGTGCACAAACAGCCCCAGGTCTCTCTCTTCTTGCAACCCCTGTAATATTGTACCATTTAGCAAGTATTGTCTCGTCACATTCTTCCTACTAAAATGTATCACCTCACACATCTCTGCGTTGAATTTCATCTGCCATGTGTCCTCCCATTCGACCAGCTGCTCTATGTCTTCTTGAAGTCTATTACGATCTTCCTCACTGTTTGCTACACTTGCAATTTTCGTGTCGTCTGCAAATTTCAAATTTGTGCCCTGTACCTGCAAGTCCAAGGGGTCGATTTTCCTCAGGGCCTCTGCCCGCCCAAGTGCCGCCCAAAGTGCCGCCGATGGCCGCCGAGATACCGGACGGTACTTTGGGCGGGATAGTCATGAAGAAGGTCCCTCGAAGGTCGGCGGGCGGCAAATGGGCGAAGTACGCCGCCAATCTGGGCGGCAGCGGTGCGGGAGGTCGCACTCTCGGCGGCAGAGGTGTTTGCCGTCCAAGTGCCGCTGAGGATGGAGTAGGGCCCACGGGAGGGTCGAGGACCTGAAAAAAGAAAACGACAGCAAAAAATGAAAAAAAGTATCCAAAGACCTTCAGGGGACCCCATGCAGGTAAATCGCTGCGGGAAAAAAAGTATTAAAATGTCCACTTGCCTTTTTTTCAGGATCTTCCCACTTACCGTCGGGGACAGACCAGCCTCCAGCCAGCGGCCCACCCCCCCGTTCAGTCGCCGAGTCCCGCCCGCAGGAATCTGGGAGCTCGGCGGGCGAGAGCTAGGTTGCGTCATTCGGCTGTCCGCTGATGTCAGCGGGAGGTTCCCGGAGACTCTCCCCTCCCCCCCGCTCCAAGCCACCTCGAAATTGGCACCAGGCAGATCTTCAGGAAGAATGTCGGCGGCAGCGGACGGTGAGGTGGCGAAAATCGGCCCCCTAAGTCATTTATGCATATCATAAACAGCCAGAAACAGTGAACCTTGGGGATCCCCGCTGTATACCTCCCTCCAGTCTGAAAAACAGCCATTCACCATCACGCTTATTTTTTATTTTTCAGTCCCTTAGCCAATTTAATATCCATGCTGCTACTGCCCGTTCTATCATATGGGCTTCAATTTTGCCGACAAGCCTGTGCCCTTCTTAGAAGAGTGCCCTGGGATCAAGAAAGTTCACTTGAACAATTTGAACAGGCAGATCGAGCATTAGTTTAACATCTCACCCAAAAGGACAGCAGCATAGAGAACGTTTCCTCTGCTCATCTTCGAAATAGTGCCAGGTCACCTGAGAGAGCAGACGGGGCCTCGCTCTAACGTCGAATGTTATATCCCGGAAATCGGCGTGGTCCCGGCCTGCGAGACCACTAGCAGGCCGGGGCCATAGGAGGGAGCAGCGTGATGCGGCATACCACTGCAGGGAGCAGCGCGTGCTGCTGCAGGAGGGCGACGGCTGCGAAGCCAGGTCGCTGATTGCCGTGCGGGCAGGCACAGCAGGAGGGGCGAAGGAGCGGAAAGATTTTGCAGAGCGAAGTGACCGGGGCCCAGAAGAGGCGTGCGTTTGGGGCTCAGGTGAGGCAAAGGCCCAGGGGCAGCACGGGCCCAGCCCACACTGCGATATGTGTGCGCACTTGGTCCGTGCAGCAGAGCTGGTCTCCAGTCGTCCTGGTTAACCCTTGCCACTGGACCAAGACCGAGCTCTGTCAAGCCCATGTGGTGGCTGGTGTGCAACGGCCACCCCACGTTAAAACAATCCACGCACAGGCATCTTCCACCCTTCAACATGTAGTTCTGGACCTGGAATATTAGGTCCTTCATTGAAACACCTGTGAACTCATCCCTTTTTGGCGTGGAAGCAAGTCATCCTCGCTTCAAGGGACTGCCTATGATAACGTCTAATCCGAAAGAGGGCTCCTCCGACAGTGCAGCACTCCTTCAGAACTGCACTGGGAGTGTCGGCCTAGGTTATATGCTCAAATCTCTGGCGAGAGGCTTTGTATCCATGATCTTCTGGCTCAGAGGTGAGTGTGCTACCCACTGAGTCAAGGAGACAAGGCACCTGACTCAGAAGCTGCAATGATAAACTTGGGACTGGTAGAGAGGAACCACAAGAGTGCAGTACCACAAACATGAACCATACGTGGAAGATAGTGGAGAAAAACTGACCTATTATCTACAAAATGCGTGCAGGAACCAGCGAAGGTGATTTTAACAGCTCTCGCTGCCTAGTGATCGGAGACCTCCACCCACCACTCTTCATCTAACCCTATCAGAATAACCTTCTACTCCTCGTGATGTCTACCACTGAGCAGCACACGAGCAGCAATGTCATGGGAACCATCACCTCCATGGTCACCTCCAAGTCACCCCCTATTCTGATTTGGACATATGTCGCCATTCCTTCATTGTCATTGTCCTTTCTTTTCTTTTCTGCTCGGAGTGTGGGAAGGGATTCACTCGGTCATCCGACCTGCTAAAACACCAGCGAGTTCACACTGGGGAGAGACCGTTCACCTGCTCGGAGCGTGGGAAGGGATTCACTCAGTCACCCAACCTGCTGAGACACAGGGAGTTCACAAGTGATTGCAGGCGTTGGATTCTGCTGTTATTCACATCGTACTGAATCGTGTTCATGCTGTTAGCTGGCATTTGTTTCTGCTGATGTTGATAACCCTTCAACCAGGCTGGAGTTTAATATTTTGATATTTCAAATAACAGTGTGTTGATATTTGATGTCTCCAAAATAAGAGGAGACTATTTGTTGTCCTGTTCCTGACTGCTCCATTTTTCATTGGGGCGGAGGAGCGGTGAGAGATCGGGGCCCAGAAGAGGCGAGGGCCCAGGGCCAGCACGGGCCAGCCCACACTGCGATATCTGTGCGCACTAGATGCGTGCAGCAGAGCTTGATCTCCAATCTCTTGGTTAACCCTTGCCACTGGACCAAGACCTAGCTCTGTCAAGCCCGTGTGGTGGCTGGTGTGCAATGGCTACCCCACATTAAAAGAATCCAGGCACAGGCATCTTCCACCCTTCAGGATGTAGTTCGGGACCTGGAACATCAGGTCCTTCATTGAAACACCTGTGAACTCATCTCTTTTTGGTGTGGCAGCGGGTCATCCTCGATACGAGGGACTGCCTAATATTATACTGTTAACATCCTGGAATCCCCTCCCTAACATCATTATGGGAGCACCATCTCCACAGGACTGCTGGGGCCCATCATCATCTTCGCAGGGTGACTGGGCATGGGTAGTACAGGCAGCCATTCCAGAGTCATCCACTTCCTCAGAGCAAGTAAAGGATGGAGTGCTCAACAGTGCCAGGTTGGTGGAGAGGTTAAGCAGGATGAGGGGAGACAGCAAATTGCGTCAGAGTTTCACTTCTCATTGTCACTGACTTTGGACTGACTATTTTGGAAAAAAGTTTGGGAATCAGGGCGGGAGAAAGTTGTCATTGGGCATTTAGCCGAGAATGGAGTTTAGGTGGTTGGGGGCTGGCTCAGACTGGGTTTAGGGAGAAGTGTTGAGGTTCAGGGAGTTGGTCTGATGAGGCTGGGTGAAGAAAATTAATTAGGTAGGAATGTGTTGACTGGGATAGGAATTCGGAGGAGTGAGGACTGAGGAAAAGGAGATCTGGAAGGGAGAGCCAGGTGAGGAGGAAACCATTGTTTGCGCTGTCAACTGTGACTTATATCCTGAATATATTTAAGACAGAGATAGACACATTTTTGAATGATAGCGGGGAGGTGGGGGGGTCAAGGGTTATGGGGAGCGGGCGGGGAAGTAGAGTTAAGGCCAAGATCAGATCAGCCATGATCTTATTGAATGGTGGAGCAGGCTCGTGGGGCCATATGGCCTCCTCCTGCTCCTATTCCTTATGTTTCGGTGCCACTGACCCAACCCAACCTGGGTGTAGACAATACCAGCAGCGGGGCTTCAAGAAGCCAGCCATCGCAGGGAGCGGCGTGAGCAGTTCTGAGAGGACGACGAAAACAAAGAGGGCAACAAAACCGGCGTGACGGGAACCCAGGTAACTGATTGGTGGCGTAACTTGGAGCGAGGTCAAGTGCAGCAGTGGGGTCGGGACCCAGGTGAGGTCAGCAAGGAGTGGGAGGCCCAGAGGTCAGTGAGGATCAGGAGGAGCAGAGGTCAGCGAGGAGCGGAGGTCGGTGAGGAGCGGGAGGAGCGGAGGTCGGCGAGGATCGGGAGGAGCAGAGGCCAGCGAGCAGCGGAGGTCAGCGAGGAGCGGAGGTCAGCGAGGAGCGGGAGGAGCGGAGTTCGGCGAGGAGCGGGAGGAGCGGAGGTCGGCGAGGAGTGAAGGTCAGCGAGGAGCGGAGGTCAGCGAGGAGAGGAGGTCAGCGAGGAGCAGAGGTCAGCGAGGAGCGGAGGTCGGTGAGGAGCGGGAGGAGCGGAGGTCGGCGAGGAGCGAAGGTCAGCGAGGAGCGGAGGTCAGCGAGGAGCGGAGGTCAGCGAGGAGCGGGAGGAGCGGAGGTCGGCGAGGAGCGGAGGTCAGCGAGGAGCGGGAGGAGCGGAGTTCGGCGAGGAGCGGGAGGAGCGGAGGTCGGCGAGGAGCAAAGGTCGGCGAGGAGCGGAGGTCAGCGAGGAGCGGAGGTCAGCGAGGAGCGGGAGGAGCGGAGGTCGGCGAGGATCGGGAGGAGCAGAGGTCAGCGAGCAGCCGAGGTCAGCGAGGAGCGGAGGTCAGTGAGGAGCGGAGGTCAGCGAGGAGCGGGAGGAGCGGAGGTCGGCGAGGATCGGGAGGAGCAGAGGTCAGCGAGCAGCCGAGGCTAGCGAGGAGCGGAGGTCAGCGAGGAGCGGAGGTCAGCGAGGTGCGGGAGGAGCGGAGGCCGGCGAGGAGCGAGACGCCCAGAGATGGGAAGCGGCGAGGAACGAAGGCCGGGGCCGGCGAGGTCGGAGCCCAGGAGTGGCGCACTGTGGACCAGCAGTGGGGTCGGGACCCAGGGAAGGTCGTGAGGCTGCCACTGTATCCTATGAATCCCAAGGAGAGAGGACCTGTGGGAAGGAGAAAGGAGGACAGTAAGAGTATGCGTGTGTGCATGTACTACACCCATGCAGTGGAGCCTGGTCTCCAGTCATCTTGGATCCCCTTGCTACTGGACCAAGACCTAACTCTGCCAAGCCCGTGTGGTGGCTGGTGTGCAACGGCCACCCCGCGTTAAAAAATCACACGCTCTGGCATCTTCCATTGTTCAAAATGAAGTTCGGGGCCTCATGGACAACCCCAACAGTGACAGACCAGAACGCCGTATTGCCATCGTTGCCCACGAACTCAGATGTTTCGACGTAGACATCGCCGCCCGAAGTGAGACCCGGCGGTCAGGGGAAGGCCAGCTCAAAGAACAAGGTGGTGGTTACACCTTCTCTGGAAAGGTAAACCAGACGAAGAACGTCGCCTCCGTGGAGTTGGCTTCGCCATAAAAAACAAACTCGTGGGCCGTTTCAGAGACTCCCCTTGCAGGATAAACGAACGCCTCATGACTCTTCGGCTCACCCTAGCCCGGAACCCTTGCGCTATGGCCTTCAGCGCATATGCCCCAACACTGGAAACTACAAACGAGACCAAGAGGGATTCTACTCAAGCTTTGAACAATCCCTGTCCCGAGTCCCAAAGGACGACAATCTGGTCCTCATTGGTGAATTTAACACCAGAGTTGGAAAGGATCCAGACTTCTGGGGAGGTGTGATTGGCAGAGAGAAAACCAATTCCAACGTTACCCTCCTCCTGACGAAATGCTTGTCATAGCCAACAGCTTGTTCCATCATAAAGACAAATATAAGGTTTCATGGCAACACCCTCGCTCCAGGCACTGGCATCTGCTCGACTACTTCATCGTCTGAGCGAGGGACCGCAAGGACGTACGCATCACCTGCGGCATGACAGGAGCTGATGACTGCTGGACAGACCACCGCATAATTCACTCTGTCATCACCATCAACACAGCCCCAAAACAACAGAAACAATGCAGCAGGAAAATCAACACTGGAGCACTCAAAGATCCTACTAAGAAAGCTCTATTCAGCCAGCGTCTCACTACCAACCGGACGACTCCCAGTGACCCAGAGACGCAGAGAGTCCACAGCACCTGGTCAACCCTCAAGGTTTCCATAATTAGCACCTGTGAAGAGACGCTCGGTCACTCGAGCAGGAAACACCAAGACTGGTTCGACGAGAACGACCAGGAGATTCGGGAGCTAATAAGCCGCAAGCGCAAGGCATTCTTGAATTGAAAACAGCAACACAACTCAAGAGCAAGAAAGCAGCTCTGCAGACGTCTGAAGGCCGAGGTCCAACAGAAAAGCCGTGACCTGAAGAACAGACGGTGGGTGGAGAAAGCTCAAGAAATCCAGCAACTCCCTGACAATCACGACGTGCGAGGATTCTTCAGCGCAGTCAAGACGACCTACGGCCCAAGCACCCAATGCCGTTCCCCACTGCTGGCCAACAATGGAGAGGTACTCATCAAGGACAGAGAGGCAGTCAGTGCCCGCTGGAAGGAGCACTTTGAAGATCGAGACTCTGTCTTCGACTTGAGTGCCCGTGATTCTATTCCACAGCATGCTACCCGCCACCATCTCAGCACAAGCCCTGCCTGGCATGAGATTGAAAAAGGCCATCCAACAACTGAAGAACAACAAGGCCTCAGGAGCAGCTGGAATCCCCGCTGAAGCACAAAACATGGCGGGGAAGCACTTTTAGCGCGAGTACATGATCTCATTTCTCTTATCTGGAAGGAGGAGAGCATGCCAGGGGATCTCAGAGATGCTGTAATCGTGACCATCAACCACTGGGAAAGTCCTCCTCAATTGCCTTCTCCCTGTGGCTGAAGAGCTCCTCCCAGAGTCTCAATGCGGATTCCGCCCACTAAGGGGCACAATGGACACGATCTTCACCGTGCAGCAAATCCAGGAGAAATGCAGGGAACAGCACCAACCACTGTACATGGCGTTCTTTAACCTCACAAAAGCCTTCGACACTGTCAACCCGTGAGGGATTATGGAGCATCCCCCTCAGATTCAGCAGCTCGCAAAAGTTTGTCACCTCCATTCTCCGCCTGCTCCACGACGACATGCAAGCAGTGATCCTGACCAACAGATCCACCACAGACCCAATCCACGTTCGGACCCGGGTCAAGCAAGGCTGTGTCATCGCACCAACGCTTTTCTCGATCTTCCTTGCTGCAATGCTCCATCTCATCCTTGGTAAGCTCCCCGCTGTAGTGGAGCTAATCTACAGAACAAAGGGGCAACTGTTCAACCTCCGGCTCTCCAGTCCAGATCCAAGCTTGTTCCATCCTCTGTCATTGAATTACAGTACACAAATGACGCCTGCGTCTGTGCACAATCGGAGGCTGAACTCCAAGCCATCATAGAAACATAGAAACATAGAAAATAGATGCAAGAGTAGGCCATTCGGCCCTTTGAGCCTGCACCGCCATTCAATAAGATCATGACTGTTCATTCCTTCAGTACCCCTTTCCTCCTTTCTCCCCATACCCCTTGATCCCGTTAACCGTAAGGGCCATATCTAACTCTCTCTTGAATATATCCAATGAACTGGCATCAACAACTCTCTGCGGCAGGGAATTCCACAGGTCAACAACTCTCTGAGTGAGGAAGTTTCTCCTCATCTCAGTCCTAAATGGCCTACCCCTTATCCTAAGACTATGTTCCCTGGTTCTGGACTTCCCCAACATCGAGAACATTCTTCCCGCATCTAACCTGCTCAGTCCCATCAGAATCTTATATGTTTCTATGCGATCCCCTCTCATCCTTCTAAACGCCAGTGAATCAAGGCCCAGTTGATCCAGTCTGTCCTCATATGACAGCCCAGCCATCTCTGGAATCAGTCTGGTGAACCTTCGCTGCACTCCCTCAATAGCAAGAACGTCCTTCCTCAGACTAGGAGACCAAAACTGAACACAATATTCCAGGTGAGGCCTCACTAAGGCCCTGTACAACTGCAGCAAGACCTCCCTGCTCCTATATTCAAATCCCTAGCTATGAAGGCCAACATACCATTTGCCTTCTTTACCGCTTGCTGTACCTGCGTGCTCACTTTCAGTGACTGATGAACCATGACACCCAGGTCTCGTTGCACCTCCCCTTTTTCTAGTCTGCCGCCATTCAGATAATATTTTGCCTTCGTGTTTTTGCCCCCAAAATGGATAACCTCACATTTATCCACATTATACTGCATCTGCCATGTAGTTACCCACTCACCTAACCTATCCAAGTCACCCTGCAGCCTCTTAGCATCCTCCTCACAGCTCACACCGCCTCCCAGTTTAATGTCATCCGCAAACTTGGAGATATTACACTCTATTCCTTCATCCAAATCGTTAATGTATATTGTAAAGAGCTGGGGTCCCAGCACTGAGCCCTGCAGCACCCCACTAGTAACTGCCTGCCATTCTGAAAAGGACCCGTTTACCCCGACTCTCTGCTTCCTGTCTGCCAACCAGTTCTCTATCCACATCATTACATTACCCCCAATACCATTCGCTTTGATTTTGCACACCAATCTCTTGTGCGGGACCTTGTCAAAAGCCTTTTGAAAGTCCAAATACACCACATCCACTGGTTCTCCCTTGTCCACTCTAGTAGTTACATCCTCAAAAAATTCCAGAAGATTCGTCAAGCATGATTTCCCTTTCATAAATCCATGCTGACTTGGTCTGATCCTGTCACTGCTTTCCAAATGGGCTGCTATTTCATCCTTAATGATTGATTCCAACATTTTCCCCACTACTGATGTCAGGCTAACCGGTCTATAATTACCCACTTTCTCTCTCCCTCCTTTTATTAAAAAGTGGCGTTACATTACAAATCCATTGGCAGGATAGATGCACCAACGTCTGTGTTCTCACTCAGGCCAACATCCCCAGCATCGAAACATTGACTATGCTTGATCAGCTCCTTTGGGCGGGCCACATCATCCTCATGCCCGTGAGACTCCCAAAGCAAGCTCTCTACTTGGAACTTCGACATGGCAACCGAACCCCAGGTGGGCAGAGGAAACATTTCAAGGGCACCCTCAAAACCTCCTTGAAAAAGTGCAACATCCCCACCGACACCTGGGTATCCCTGGCCCAAGATCACTCAAAGTGGAGGAAAAGCATCCGGGAAGGCGCCGAACACCTCGAATCTCTTCGTCGGGGGCAAGCTAAAGCGAAGTGCAAACAGCGGAAGGAGTGCATGGGAACCCAAGCACCCCATCCACCCGCCCCTTCAACCACCATCTGCCCCACCTGTGACAGAGACTATAGGTCCCGCATTGGACTCTTCAGTCACCTGAGAACTCGTGTTAGTGTGGAAGCAAGTCATCCTCGACTCTGCGACATTGCCGAAGAAGAGAGAAGAGAGAGTAACGATTTGTTGAGCATGACTGAAACGTTGATGTCTCAATTCCGTCAGCAAGAGTTACCGTATTGATTTGTTAGCTGATGTGCTTGTTGCATCACTGTTACAGTCTGTGCATTCTGACATCGTCGAAAAGCAGGTGATCTCCAAACTGAGTGACTTTAATTTATTCTCCATCATTAGGGTCCCTGCAATAAAGCATGACTTGCACAACGAGACAATCATAATCCCTCGAATTCACTTGCGCTGCCCACTACTTTAGCTGTCCAAACTGGTTGAGATTAAGATTCAACAATCAATGTAGCAGCAGGTTAGAATCATAGAATCACAGAATCATAGAAATTTACAGCACGGAAGGAGGCCATTTCGGCCCATCATGTCTGCGCCGGCCGACCAAGAGCTATCCAGCCTAATCCCACTTTCCAGCTCGGTCCATAGTCCTGTAGGTTACGGCACTTTAAGTGCATATCCAAGTACTTTTTAAATGTGATGAGGGTTTCTGCCTCTACCACCCTTTCAGGCAGTGAGTTCCCCACCACCCTCTGGGTGAAGACATTTCACCTCAAATCCCCTCTAAACCTCCCCCCAATTACTTTAAATCTATGTCCCCTGGTTGTTGACCTTCTGCCAAGGGAATCAGGTCCTTCCTATCGAATCTATCCAGGCTCCTCATCATTTTATACACCTCAATCAGGTCTCCCCTCAGCCTCCTCTGTTCCAAAGAAAACAGACCCAGCCTATCCAATCTTTCCTCCTAGCCAAAATTCTCCAGTCCAGGTAACATTCTTGTAAATCTCCTCTGCACCCTTTCCAGTGCAATCACGTCTTTCCTGTAATGTGGTGACCAGAACTGCACACAGTGCTCCAGCTGCGGCCTAACCAGTATGTTATACAGTTCAAGCATAACCTGCTTTGCTCTTGTATTCAATGCCTCGACTAATAAAGGCAAGTATTCCATATGCCTTCTTAACAGCTTATCTACCTGGCCTGCAACCTTTAGGAATCTGTGGACCTGCACTCCAAAGTCCCTTTGTTCCTCTACACTTTTCAGTGTCATACCATTTAAGGTGTATTCCCATGCCTTGTTAGATCTCCCCAAATGCATTACCTCAGTCTTATCTGGATTGAATTCCATTTGCCGCTGTTCCACACACCTGACCAGTACATTGATATCTTCCCGCAGTCCGCAGCTTTCTTCGTCATTATCAACCACACAGACTATTTTAGTGTCATCTGCAAACTTCTTATTCATACCCCCAACATTCAAATCCAAGTCATGGATATATACCACAAAAAGCAATGGACCCAGTACTGAGCCCTGTGGAACCCCACTGGATACAGCCTTCCAGTCACAAAAACACACATCAGTCATTACCCTTTGCTTCCTGCCTCTGAGCTAATTTTGGATCCAACTTGCCACTTTGCCCTGGATCCTATGAGCTTTTACTTTAATGATCAATCTGCTATGTGGGACCTGATTAAAAGCTTTGTGAAAATCCAAATACACTATAATCATATGCACTGCCCTCATCGACCCTCCTGGTTACCTCCTCGAACAGTTATCAAGTTAGTCAGACATGATCTTCCCTTAACAGATCCATGCTGACTTTCCCACCACTGAGGTTAGGCTGACTGGCGTGTAATTACTCGATCTATCCATTTCTCCCTTTTTAAACAAAGGTACAGCATTAGCAGTCCTCCAGTCCTCTGGCACCACACCTGTAGCATACACATACACATCACAAAGGTAACTTTTATAATACTAAAAATGTTGTAAATCTGAAACATGAAATGCTGTAAACGCACTTGTTCTCCTTGTTGTGTGCATTCGTTATTGGTTACTTAGACAACAGAGCCAAGAGGATTTTTAAAAAATGATCAAGGAAAGACAGGGGAAGTTGTTAAACTGACAGATGTGAAAGATTTCCCACTGTCCCTCAGGCAGCCGAAGGCTGTGCGGGTACATTGATAGTTGACTCCCAAGATATGGGAAGTGGTCCACATTGTCCAAGATCTCATCGTGGATCTTGATAACCGGGTAGCAGTACTGTGTGGCGGGGGCAGGTTGTTAGATAACCTTTGTCATACTGATGTTTAATGGCATTAGATGCTGAGCCGAAGAATAGCTATTTGGGTAGGAAACGTGAGCAACCTATCAACCCCAATTATAGTTTTTATTAATACACGGAGTGGGTGAATGAAGGGCCTTATATTTGTTTGGTCCAGGAAGTAAAAACAGACATAGTGATGTCAACTAGCCATTAAGGCACAACCTTTACACAGCGAAGGGTCTTATTAACATCTGGAGACTAGGTGGACATTCCCCCATTTTAATTTTTTAGCTTTATTTAAAATAAAACACATTCAAGCGCAGAATGGTTTACATTTAGTGACAGTGCACATGGCTCAGTTGCTAACACTCTTGTGCCTGGGTCAGAAGATTGTAGGTTGATCGCGTTGGAGATTGCAGACAATCGAGGCTGAGGTTGCAATGCAGTGTCGAGGGGAATGGGCTGCTACCCGGTCTGGGTAAAGATATTGGCCGGACATTAACTCAGACCTGCTCTCGCTCCTCCGCTGTAACTTTCCCCGGAGGTGCAGCATATATGGCGTTTATATGCGCAAACTATTTTCCGCAGAAGTTGTGGCAGTTCCAAGAAAATCATACGACCATACAAACAATGACAGGCAGGCAAAGTCCGCCTGATCCATCAAGCCTGTCCCACACAACTGTGATTCCTTGTGTATCACAACATATGCACTCCATCATTATCATAGGCAGTCCCTCGTATCGAGGATGACTTGCTTCCACGCCATAAAATGATGAATTCACAGGTGTTTCAATGAAGGACCTAATATTCCAGGTCCCGAACTAGACACTGAGGGTGGAAGATGCCTATGCGTGGATTTTTTTAACGTGTGGTGGCCGTTGCACACCAGCCACCACACGGGCTTGACAGAGCTAGGTCTTGGTCCAGTGGCAAGGGTTACCCAAGACGACTGGAGACCAGCTCTGCTGCACGGACCTAGTGCGCACACATATCACAGTGTGGGCTGGCCCGTGCTGCCCCTGTGCCCTCGACTCTTCTGGCCCCGATCGCGTCACTCCACGATCACTTGCCGCTCCTGCACCCCAACCTCGACGCTCCTTCGCCCCAACCTCGCCGCACCAGAAGTACCTGACCGCGCTCCAATCAGCGGCCTGGATTTTGGTGCCGTCCAATCCGGTCTCCCTCTTCACAGCCTTCGCTCTGCTGCACTAGCACGCGCTGTGCCTTGAAGTAGTATGCTCCACGCTGTCCCTCCTTTAAGGCCCAGACCTGCTGCTGATGGTCCTCGCAGGTCGGGGCGACCACACTAAATGCCGGGTCCACGCTGCTCCTCACTTTGTAGATGTAGATGGAGTAACTCTCCTTCCTCGACTTTCTGCGCTTTTTGCCGCCCTTCGGTGGGGCTTTAGATGGTTTTCTTGCCGCCTTTCTTGGCAACTGTTTTCTTTTCGTCGGCCATCGTCTCGTGCAGTCAGGCACAGATATGCACGCCACCCCATCCGAAAACATGTAATCTCCTGGGAGAGACAAAAAAAAAAAGCAGATAAAAGTCCCAGGCCAATTTAGGGGGAAAAAATCTGGGAAATTCCTCTCCGACCCATCTCGGCTACCGAACCTAGTCCGGGAGATCACTCTGGCCATTAATTTTCCTGCAGTACCGACCTTCTGTAAGTGGTGATCGACACCCCAGCCAGAAACAAATCCAGCTTTCGCTTGAAGGAATTCAGTGAGTCTGCATCCGCCACATGAAAGGGCAGCTTGTTCCAGAGGTCTACTGTTCTCTGGGAAAAGAACCACTGCCTGATCTCCAACCTAGGTCTAGCCCTATACAACTTAAATTTGTGCCCCTGGTCCTGCCTAACCTGTTTAATTGAAATAACCGTCTAGTCCCTTCAGCAGATTATGAACCTGAATCATATTCCCCCTAAGTCTACGCTGCTCTAAGTTATTGGGCTGGATTTTTTGGCTTTTTGGGTTTTCACCCGTTTCTGGGCGCAATTTGCGGCGGAGCCAAAAATTTAGAATCGGGTTAACGTTAGTGCCAGAGCGAGGAACTGTCGCCAAATGAACGTTCCCGAGGAGCGTTAACGTTAACTCTAGGCTCCGGCGCACAAAGTGTGTGGTGCAACGTCGGAGGTAAAAATATCGGCCGTTCTGCTGCACGACTCATAGGTAGGCTTAGTTCGGCAACCTATTTGCCATGAATGATCTTTACATATTATTAAGATTGCTTTCTGAGATCTTATAAGAATCCTCCCCACTTCGATGTCCTCCTGATGAACCACATGCAACTTCCAGGGCCATTAAACAGAGGACTGTATTACATTCAGATAGTACGGTATGTGCTTTTGTGGCGATCTGTGTGTGCCACAAGAGCAGATGGACCCTCTTGTAATCATTCCCATTTTCACCTGTGCAGGACAAGAAGTCGCATAATCGCCGTGAGCAGGTGCGGACCGGCAGCCGTCCGCCTCAGACCCTGCCACTCATAGACATCAAGGAGAGAGTGGCAGGCCTCATCGGCATCACTGGTCTGGGGGCATTGACCCACATTTGGATACTGAGGGTAAGTCCTGCACACTCCCCGGGCTGGGTTGGGGTAATGTCCTGAAGTATCTCTGGACTAGGGTTGGGACAATGTGTGCACACTCCCTGGGCTGGGTTGGGGTAATGTCCTGCACACTCCCTGGGCTGGGTTGGGTTAATGTCCTGCACATTCCCTGGGCTGGGTTGGGGTAATGTCCTGCACACTCCCCGGGCTGGGTTGGGGTAATGTCCTGCACACTCCCCAGGCTGGGTTGGAGTAATGTCCTGCACACTCCCCGGGCTGGGTTGGGGTAATGTCCTGCACACTCCCCGGGCTGGGTTGGGGTAATGTCCTGCACACTTCCTGGGCTGGGTTGGGGTAATGTCCTGCACACTTCCTGGGCTGGGTTGGGGTAATGTCCTGCACACTTCCTGGGCTGGGTTGGGGTAATGTCCTGCAGTATCTCTGGACTAGGGTTGGGGTAATGTCCTGCACACTCCCCGGGCTGGGTTGGGGTAATGTCCTGCACACTCCCCGGGCTGGATTGGGGTAATGTCCTGCACACTTCCTGGGCTGGGTTGGGGTAATGTCCTGTAGTGTCTCTGGACTAGGATTGGGGTAATGTCCTGCACACTCCCCGGGCTGGGTTGGGGTAATGTCCTGCAAACTCCCCGGGCTGGGTTGGGGTAATGTCCTGCACACTCCCCGGGCTGGGTTGGGGTAATGTCCTGCACACTTCCTGGGCTGGGTTGGGCAATGTCCTGTAGTGTCTCTGGACTAGATATAATGGGGTAGCGATGGTCCTTGAATTGAGCCTGTGCTAATGCGACCTTCTTCATGTCACCCTGTGCCCTCCTCTGCTGCTAACCACTCATCTGTTGCTGTCTACTTCCAGATGACCAGAGACAGGCGCTGCATCCCTGAAAGGACCATTGCAAGTCAGGCCATCGTCTGGAGGAGGAGGAAGAGGAGGATACGGTTGAGCTGACTCCGGCGCACCAACCGGTATAGCTTCAATCCACCCTGTTCCACCATCGGCACTCAGCTCCTCTGAGGACAACGTGACGTTCTTGGGGTTCGACGAATCCGAGGGTCCTGGGACTAGTGGGGTGCAACAAAGCAGTGCTGCGGTTGAATACCGCTGCCATCTCTCCGGAGGGTGAGTCGACAAAGTCAGTCTGCTGACAGACAAGCAGACGTGGAACTGGACATGTTGGGAATGTCCAGGGAGAGCATCCCGGTCAGCCGTCAGCGCCTTGATGTATTGGGTAGGATTCCCGCGAGCATTGACACTCTGAAAGCGACCATTGCAGAGGCCGGGTCGCAGATTGTCGGTGTGAGCCGTGATACCTGTGAGGCCATCAGTGGCCACACGAGGCTGGTGGCCTCCAGCATTGAGAGTGGAGTCCCGGAGAGAGTGGCGCGAACCTTTGCCGAACGTGGCGCATCACAGGCACAAGCTCTGCTTCAGCCTGGGCAGGTCATGCAGTCCATGCCTGCTGCCATATTCTCTGCGTTGTCCATTGTCACATCCAAACCGCGATGAGAGGCTCGCCAGTCAGAGGCCGGGCCTTCCATGCCACGAGCTGGTCCAATGCGCCTCCAGACAGCGTCTCCATGGTCTCTCACCACAACACAGCAGCACTCTGGCAGCCTTGCTGCACGCCATCTTGGTACCACTAAGGGTAGGAGCAGCAGGCAAGGGAGGGTAAGGGGAATAGGGACAAGAGCCGGTGGGGCAAGAAATGATTTTTCTGCATTATGTTATTGATGCTGGATGCATCCTATGTTTTATGTTACAGTATTATTATGCTACACTGGATCAAGTTTTGTTGATAATGTTGTTGAATTATCACACTGCTGGATGCAGCTAATTTTATCTTATTTAAGTCTCACAATAAAGGTTACAAAATTTAAAATGTTACGATGTTTAATGAGCTTTTTTGTTCACCTTAACCATTCCTGTTTAGTGTCTCATTTGCAGAATAAGAGGGGGAATAGTCAACATGGTGGGATAGAGTGGCCAGGCAACGCTCAAACCTGCCGTTCACTCTTCAAGCAAAGTGTTCAGTTATGAGCTGCCGACGTAAGGTTTTAGCAGCGGCTAAATCTCCACGATGCCGCCCCTGTGGTTGTGGTGGTGGTGGTGGCATGGGTTCCTCTTCAGGCTCCTCTTACTTGTCTTCCTCCTCTTTCTCCCCCCCCCACCCCCTCTCTCCTGAGGTGGTCCTGCAATCCCCATTGGCAATTCCTGTCCCGTGATGGCTAAGTTGTGCAGCATGCAGCACACCACAATGAACTCCGAGACCTGCTGAGGGGAGTGTTGCAGGCAGCCTCCGGAGTGGTCCAGGCATCGGAAGCGCTGCTTGAGCACTCCAATTGTCTGTTTGATGATGTTGCGTGTGGCTGCATGGCTCTCATTATAGCGCTGCTCGGCTTCTGTCTGATTGTTCCGAAGTGGGTTCATGAGCCAGGTCGCGAGGCCGTAACCTTTGTACCCCAGCATCCAGCTCTGGCCTTGTGGTTGATGCTGGAACATGTCTGAGACACTGCTCTCACACAAGATGTAAGCATCATGGATACTCCCTGGATATTGAGCTTTGACTGCCATGATGCGCTGAGTGCGGCCGCAGACGATCTGTACATTCATGGAGTGGAATCCCTTTCGGTTTCGGAAAACCTCTGGATTCTGTAAAGGTGCTCGCAGGGCGATGTGTGTACAGTCAAGGGCACCCTGAACCTTGGGGAAGGCAGAAAATCGTCCAAAACCTACAGCTCTCTCACTTCGGGTCTCCCTAGTCATTGGGAAGTTTATGAAGTCCATTCTGCATGTGTACAGCGCATTAGTCACCTGGTGAATGCAGCAATGTGTCGCGTGCTACGAGATGGAGCATATGTCCCCTGCTGATGCCTGAAAGGAGCCGGAGGCATAGAAGGCAAGTGCCGCAGTCACCTTCACCTCGATGGGCAGTGCAGTCCTGTTGCCGCTGGTAGGCTGTAGGTCTGCCTGTAATGAGCTGGCATATCTCTGTGACCATGTCTTTCTGGAAGCGCAGCCTTCTAACGCATTGTGCCTCAGAGAGCTGGAGGTATGAGCGATGTTCCCTGTAAACTCGTGGGGGGGGTGGTGGGGTAAGGCCTCCTTCCCGTACATCTGCAACCTTTTCGATTACGTTGCAAGTGATCATCAATAAGCCTTCTTCCAGCTCGACGCTGTATGAATGTAGAAGCCAGGATTACTGGCACTCAACTTTTAAAATGTCCTTAAATGTCCTTTATAAAACAAACTCGAAACTCACATAAACATCACAATCAAAAGTATGCAATAACGCAGCATTCTTCTCCCAATCCTTTTATTCACTCACAGCTGTAACTTTCTCCTCGATTTTAACGTGGTGTCGTTAGCGTCTGGTTTTTCTGGACGGGTTCTCGGGCAGATGCTACATCGGGCAAAATGCTCAAACGTTCCACCTGGGGCGCTAGCTAGTGCAACGATGCACGATGATTTACGTCATCCAAACAGCCAAAACAGCGGTGGAACGGTATGTTTTAAGCCGCCGCAAGACCATTGCCAAAAGTTCCGCGAAATTTTGTTCGCCTCGTTTTACGCACAAAAAAATCAATTTAGCGTCCCACCGAGGCGCTAAATGGGGCACAAATCAGCCGAAAATTAAGCCCATAGAGTCCCAAATCTTTTCGCCTCCCTTGATAACTAAGATGCTTTAGACTTAGAATTAGTCTAATGGCACTCTTCTGCACCCTTTCCAGAGCCTCTATATCACCCACTATGTGAGGAGACCAGAACAAGGCACAGTATTCCCAGTGCGGCCTGACTAAGGGCTTGTACAAGGGCGAGGCAGTACGCCTATGTCATATGTCACAACCTTTGCTACTTGTAGAAGAGCGATGGCCTAGAATTTACTGGAGTGGGACATTTAAGCGCCTTGGGACGTTTTATTACGTTAAAGGCGCTATATAAATAAAAGTTAGTATTATTATCTCATGGCGTGCCCCGTTAGTTAGACTTTCAGCCCTCACCCCTCTTCTTCACAAAATATTTTTGCCCTGCAAGTTGCTGGAAGTGCAAAATGATATCGGCACGATAAGGGCAACAGTGCATCTGGGACCTTGGTGAACGAAGGGCCCAACCGTCTATCTCCTTAACCAGTGGGAATTAGGGATTCAGAAATAAACAGAGGAACGACGGAAAAGGAAATAAGGTCAATTAGAGTCAAATCAGGTGCAGAAAGAAATGAAGAGAGGGAATGAAGGATTGGATTAACAGAGAGAGAAAGAAGAGACAGAATGGAAAAGTAATTAAAAAAATGTTTTAAAATCTATAAGACAAATTTGCTACATGCAGGAATGAGACCCAATGGTTTAAATTGTTCCCTTTCTGGACCAGAGAGATTGATTGGCATTGCATTAATATGTTAAAAGGGTATTTACACTGTTAAGTTTCAGTCCTAACTTTCTGCATGGAGTTTAATGGGCAAATACCGTACTAATCCAGCAAGTATCTCTTCATCGCCTGAACTTGCTGGCCGATTTACATGTTAATAATGGCATGCGTCATGGGGCTTACTGTCATTTTTCCATCAGGATTTGGGCCGTCATGTTCTCCCATAACCAATACATAAAGGGATTAACTGGTTTATACATTGCTGTTGATGAGATGTTGCTGGTGCAGAATGACTGCCTCAGTTGCCCGTACATCAGCAATTCCTGCTCCTGAAGCAAGTTGTAAGCCTTGTGAAAAGGTGCTTAGTGATGTAACGTTATCGTGAGAACACCAGCGACAGGTCGGGCCATAAAAGGAGCGGAGGTGCGGCGGCTCGAGAGCAGCGTGGAGGCGTACTAATTCGGGGAGCAGGGCGAGCTGGTGCAGGAGGGCGGCGGCAGCGAAGAGTGATGTCATCAAGGTCCAGGTCGGTGATTGGAGTGTGGGCAGACGCAGCAGGAGCGGCGAGAGACTGTGGAGGGATGTGATTGGGGCCCAGGAGAGGCGTGAGTTTGGAGTTTTGGCGTGGAAGCAAGTCATCCTTGTTTCAAGGGGCTGTCTATGATGTTATCGTGATGTAAGTGCTTTCTTTTTAAAGCTCTCAATTTTAGGGGAAAAGTAACTAGTTTATGTTAAGTATGAATAAAGAGTCTGACTGGATACTGTGAGCTCAAAGTAAAGTGTGACCTTAGTCTTTTGTTGCAGGTCTCCAGAGTGCCTCTCCAGCCTGTGAGGCCTCTTTAAGTACCTGTGCTCACAAGCAATTGTGGATTCCTTGGAACTCCCAGGGGATGAGCCCTCTGGTGGCTGTACAAGGTATATCCAAGTTTACATATATAACAACACCCCCCGCAAAGTCAACAGTGTAACTATTTACAAGGTGAGTTGACCTGGGGCCTTTCTTTCCTTGGTTGATCGTCTCGGTGTAAATGCTGGTTTTGGTGAATCGTTTGTTGGGCCCTCGCTGGGCTGCTGTGCAGCTGGCCTTGCTGGGCTGCCTGGTGCGGTGAGTCCTGCTGGGCTGCTGCGGGTGAAGGGTTCTGCTTCGTGGCCAACCGCGATGTCGATTGCCTGAATGTTGGGGGGGTCAAAGAAGGTAGGATCCAAATTGGGTTGCTCAGGATAGTCCATGAATCTGAGTTTGATTTGGTCCAAATGTTTCCAGTGAATGAGTTCATTTGAAAGTTTGACCCGAAACACCCTGCTCCCCTCTTTGGCCACAATGATGCCAGGAAGCTACTTGGGACCTTGTCCATAATTCAATACAAATACAGGGTCATTGATTTCAATTTCACGTGACACATTTGCGCTATCATGGTATGCACTTTGTTGAAGCCACCTGCTCTCTACCTGTTCATGTAGATCAGGGTGAGCTAACGAGAGCCTTGTCTTAAGTGCCCTTTTCATGAGCAGTTCAGCAGGTGGGATCCCAGTGAGTGAGTGGGGTCTCGTGCGGTAGCTAAGCAGGACTCGGGATAGGCGAGTCTGCAGTGAGCCTTCAGTTACCCTCTTCAAACCCTGCTTGATGATTTGCACTGCTCTCTCCGCCTGACCATTGGATGCTGGTTTGAACGGGGCAGATGTAACATATTTAATCCCGTTACGGGTCATGAACTCTTTGAACGCGGCACTGGTAAAACATGCCCGTTGTCGCTCACAAGGACATCAGGTAGTTCGTGTGTGGCAAACATGATCCGCAGGCTTTCAGTGGTGGCAGCGGACATACTTGCCGATATTATCTCACATTCAATCCACTTGGAGTACGCGTCTACAACCACAAGGAACATTTTACCCAAAAATGGGCCTGCATAGTCGACATGTACCCTAGACCATGGTTTGGAGGGCCAAGACCATAAACTTAGCGGCGCATCCCTGGGTACATTGCTTAACTGCGAGCATGTGTTACATCTGTGAACACAGGACTCTAAGTTCGCATCGATACCGGGCCACCCAACGTGGGATCTGGCTATCGCTTTCATCATTACGATGCCTGGGTGGGTACTGTGGAGGCCATTGATGAAGGTGTCTCTGGCCTTCTTGGGGACCACTACCCGAATGCCCCACAGAAGGCAGTCTGCCTGTATAGACATTTCATCTTAGCGCCGCTGGTACGGCTTTATCTCTCCCTGCATTTCCAGTGGGACACTGGACCAGCTCCCGTGAAGCACACACTTTTTTTACTAGGGACAGTAAGGGGTCCTAGCTCATCCAGGTTCTAACCTGTCGGGCTGTGACGGGCGATTGGTCACTCTCGAATGCTTCCATAACCATGACTAAAGCTGCGGGCTGCGCCATTTCCACATCTGTGGTGGGCAACGGCAGCCTACAGTTTTCTGTGCCTGGCCTGTGGCGGATGGCGTAGTTGTATGCGGACAACGTGAGCCCCCATCTCTGAATGCGGGCCGATGCATTGGTATTTATTCCTTTACTCTCGGAAAACAGGGATATTAGTGGCTTATGGTCAGTTTCCAATTCAAATTTTAGCCCAAACAGATATTGATGCATTTTCTTTACCCCATAGACACACGCTAACACTTCTTTTTCAATCATGCTGTAGGCTCTCTCAGCCTTAGTCAGACTTCTGGATGCATAAGCAACTGGTTGCAATTTCCCAGAATCATTAGCTTGTTGCAATACACACCCAACACCGTACGACGACGCATCACATGCTAGTTCCAAACGCTTACATGGATCATGTAAAGTCCTGTCCCCTCAGTAGATTCACACGAGGCATGTAGTGAAGTCAAGGTCACTCTGGACCTGCACATTTATTTCACAGCTCTGAAATGCTGCACTTGCCTGAGACCTGTCTTTATATACCTGTCTCTTGCAAGTGCACCCCTGGTGGTAAGGTATGTTGGTGGTTACAGGTCATATCTTATTACAGTCATGTATAGCATGTTAGGATACAGTTATATATAATAATGTAAGATACATGACATCACCCTCCTCCAAGGTCTCTCTCCTGGGCTGTCTGTTTCGATTGGTGTGATTGTTGTTGACTCGCCTGGGCTGTCTGTTGGGATTGCCCTTTCCTCAGGTTGTTCCCTCTGTCTGTCCACCAGGTGTGGTGCGAGTTCCACATTGTAGTCTGCCTCTGGTTCCGCAGTGTTGTTGGTAAATCTGCTTTTGACTTGGTCTTCATGCCTCCGGCAGGTTTTGCCATTGTCCATTTGTACTACCAGTAACCTGTTTCCTTCCTTGCCCGTTACTGTCCTTGCAAGCCATTTGGGACCCCTGCCATAGTTTAGTACACACACTTTGTCCCCTATCTCATTCCATCTCCCCCTCTAATTTCTGTCATGGTACTCAGTCAGCACACGGCGCTTTGCCTCAACAATTTCGTGCATGTCTGGGAGAATTAATGAGAGCCTTGTTTTTAAAGTCCTTTTCATCAACAGTTGCGCGCGGGGGATCCCAGTCAGTGAGTGCGGACGAGATCTGTATGCCAACAGCAGTCACAACAGGCGACCCTGCAGCGTGGGACCTTGGATTTTAAGCATGCCTTGTTTAATGATTTGCACTGCTCTCTCCGCCTGGCCGTTGGAGGCTGGCTTGAACGGTGTCGTCTTGACGTGATTTATGCCGTGGTCAATTATAAAGTCTTGGAATTCTGCGCTGGTGAAGCACGGACCATTGTCACTGACCAATATGTCAGGGATTCCGTGCATTACAAACATGGTTGCGAGGCTCTCCACAGTGGTGGAGGTTGTGCTCGAGTTTAAAATGGTGCAATTGATCCACTTTGAAAATGCATCTACAACTACGAGGAACATTTTGCCCATGAATGGGCCCGCATAGTCTACGTGCACTCGTGATAACAGTTTGGTAGGCCAAGGCCAGGGGCTCAGTGGAGCCTCCCTGTGGGATTTGCTGAGTTGGCCACAAATGTTGCACCGTCGGACGCAGAGCTCCAAGTCCGCGTCAATACCAGGCCACCAGACGTGGGATCTGGCTATGGCCTTCATGAGAACAATCCCCGGGTGCTCGCGGTGGAGCTCCCGGACAAATGCCTCTCTGCCTCGCAGAGGCATGACTATTCGGCTACCCCACATCAGGCAGTCTGCTTGTAGTGATAGCTCATGCATGTGCCTGTGAAAGGGTTTTAATGCCTCGGGGCAGGCATCGCGAGCCTCTGCCCAGTCACCGGTTAGGACACATCTTTTTACTAAGGATAACGTGGGGTCGCTGGCCGTCCAGGCTCTGATTTGGCGAGCCATCATGGCGAACCTGTGGACTCAAAGGCATTGATTGCCATGACTATCTCACAGTCCTGTTCGTCAGACCCTTCAGTGGTCGCCAGGGGTAGCCTGCTGAGCGCGTTGGCACAGTTGTCTGTGCCTGGTCTGTGCCTTATGGTATAGTCGTAGGACGCCAGCATGAGTGCTCACCGTTGAATTCACGCCGAGGCGTTGGCGTTTATTGCCTTGCTCTCGGATAGGAGGGACGTGAGGGGCTTGTGGTCGGTTTCTAATGCGAACTTGGCCCCAAAAAGTTATTGGTGCATCTTTTTGAGACCATACACGCACGCGAGCGCCTCCTTCTCTACCATTCCGTACCCGCGTTCCGCCCGCGAAAGTGACCTGGAGGCATAAGATTTGGGTTGTAATTTTCCCGCACTATTGATATGTTGCAAAACGCACCTGACCCCATATGCTGACGCATCGCATGTGAGAACTAGCTTTTTACCTGGGTCAAAGAAAGTCAAAACACTGTTGGAACTCAGAAGGTTGCGTGCCTTATTGAAGGTGCGTTCCTGGGCGTCCCCCCAAAACCAATCGTATCCCTTCCTGAGTAGCACGTGGAGAGGCTCCAGCAGCGTGCTTAAGTTCTGCATAAAGTTCCCAAAGTAATTGAGTAGCCCGAGAAAGGCGCGCAGTTCTGAGACATTCTGGATCCTGGGTGTCAGGCGAATTGCTTCTATTTTGGACTCTGTTGGACGGATTCCATCAGCGGCAATCCTTCTGCCCAAAAATTCAACCTCAGGTGCGAGAAACAGGCACTTGGATTTCTTGACTCGTAGGCCTACCCGATCCAACCGCTTTAGTACTTCCTCCAAATTACGGAGATGGGAGTCGGTGTCCCTGCCCGTAATAAGTATGTCGACTTGAAATACAACCGTCCCCGGGATGGACTTGAGCAGACTCTCCATGTTGCGCTGGAATATGGCAGCTGCCGACCTGATGCCAAATGGGCATCGATTGTACATGAAAAGGCCACGATGTATGTTGATGGTGGTGAGTAGCTTGGATTCCTCGGTCAATTCTTGCGTCATATACGCAGATGTGAGGTATAATTTTGAGAAAAGTTTACCTCCAGCCAATGTGGCAAATAATTCCTCCGCTCTGGGCAGCGGGTACTGGTCCTGTAGGGAGACTCTGTTTATGGTAGATTTATAGTCCTCACAGATTCGTACGGATCCATCAGGCTTAATGACTGGGACGATGGGACTTGCCCAGTCGCTAAATTCCACAGGTGATATAATGCCTTCCCGCAGAAGCCTGTCTAGTTTGTGTTCAATCTTTTCCTCATCACATAGGATACAGCTCTGGCCTTGTGATGGACCGGTCTAGCATCCTGTGTGATGTAGATTTTGACTTTGGCCCCTTTGAAAGTGCCCACACCTGGCTGAAAGAGATGTTCAAATCGCTTTATAGCTGTTGAGCAGGAGTTCCGTTCCTCTAATGACATGGCATGGACATCATCCCATTTCCAGTTTAGTTTTGCCAGCCAGCTTCTCCCCAGCAGTGCTGGGGTGTCTCCGGGGACAATACACAGGGGAAGTCGGTTCACTGTCCCTTTGTGTGTGACAGAGAGCATGGCGCTGCCGAGGACTGGTACGATTTCTTTGGTATAGGTCCTTAGTGTGGTGTCGACCCTTGTGAGTTTTGGTCTATCTCTTTTATGTGGCCACAGTTGTTCAAATTGTTGAGCGCCCATGAGAGATTGACTCGCTCCCGTATTCAGCTCCATGTTGACAGATATCCCGTTGAGTAGGACCCTCATCATTATAGGAGGCGTCCTGTTGTAGGAGCAGCGGCCATTTATCGTGTTGACTCGCTATACACCGGTGTCCTGGGTACTGTCCCCACCATCTTCTGGTCCGCTTTCCGATCCATCTGATTCATATACCAGCTGAGCTGCCGTTTTTTTGTACATGTGGGCCAAATGCCCTGTATATTCACAGCCTGCTGAAATCGACATTCCCTTGACGAGTGCCCACCCTCACACCTCCAGCACAGACCTGTTCCATTGTTCAAAGAGTTCCCAAAGAATGAGCTGCGTCTGGCTGATCCCTCTTGAGCTTCTCTCAGTTTGTAGTTGATTGCTCGCATTGTGGGTTGATGAGTTGTGAACGGCCATTCCTGAGGCCCTTGATGGCCTGTGCCTGCTATCGAGAGCCTGTTCTCCCGGTTTTGTCTGTGTGTGGGGGTAGCAGCTTGATGGCTTCTGCCTGCTGTCGAGAGCCTGTTCTCCCGGTTTTGTCTGTGTGTGGGGATAGCAGCTTGTTTAGTGCTGTGAACTTCTTCTTCCGATATTTCGTTAGTTGTCGTGCCTGCATTGTAAATCAACCTCGTTTCTTCTTCCCTATCAAGAATGTCTGTGCTGTCTCTAAGGTCAGGTTCTTGGTCTCTATGAGCTTTCAGAATATGCCTGCGTGGCCTATTCCTTCAATTAAAAAGTCTCTCAACATTTCTCTCCTCAGTTCATCGGAGAACTCACATAAACTAGCCAACCTCCGAAGTTCCGCCACGAAGTCGGATATGCTCTGGCCCACACAGCATCTGTAGTTGTAGAACCTGTGTCTGGCCATGTGTAGGCTGCTCGCTGGCTTCAGGTGGTCTCTTACCAGTGTGCTCAATTCTTCAAACGACTTGCTTGCTGGTTTCTCGGGTGCCAACAGATCCTTTATTAAAGCGTATGTTTTCGAGCCACAGCTCTTCTCTTGTCTGCCTTATCGTCGCCTAACCAGTCTTTGGTTACAAAGCTTTGCTGGAGCCTTTCTATAAAGTCCTCCCAATTGTCTCCCGCATTGTACTTTTCATCTGATCCATTGTTCGCCATTCTGTGGATTCTGTAATCCCGTAACACGTCGCCACTGTAAAGTCCTGTCCCCTCAGTACAGATTCACACAAGGCATGTAGTGAAGTCAAGGTCACTCTGGACCTGCATCTTTATTTCACAGCTCTGGAATGCTTCACTTGCCTGAGACCTGTCCTTATATACCTGTCTCTTGCAAGTGCACCCCTGGTGGTAAGGTATGCTGGTGGTTACAGGTCATATCTTATTACAGTCATGTATAGCATGTTAGGATACAGTTATATATAATAATGTAAGATACATGACAGATCATACAACACAAGCAATTTATTTGAACATAACAATTTTCTAGCTTTTTCAAAGGCATTTTCTTGGCTGTTGCCCCATACCCATTCGTCTCCTTTACGCAGTAAGGCGTGCAGTGGTTCTAAGTGTGCTGAGACCCGGTAAGAAGTTAACAAAGTTGTTCAGGAGTCCGAGAAACGACCGCAGCTCCATCTCGTTCTGTGACCTCGGTGCGTTCTCGATTGCCTTTGTCTTTGAATTGGTGGGCCTGATGCCGTCCGCCGCGATTCTTCTCCCCAGGAACTCCACTTCAGGCACCAGGAAAACTCACTCCGAGCATTTTAACCTGAGTCCCGCGAGGTTGAGTCGACTAAGAACCTCCTCCAGGTTCTGCAGATGCTCGGCTGTGTCCTGACCTGTAACCAAGATGTCGTCTTGGAAGACCACTATGCGCGAGACTGGCTTCAGTAGGCTTTCCATGTTTCTCTGGAATATCGCCGCGGCTGATCGAATTTCAAACGGGCATCTGTTATAAATGAAGAGACCTTTGTGAGTGTTGATGCAAGTGAGGCCCTTCGATGATTCCTCCAGCTCCTGCGTCATGTAGGCTGAGATCAAGTCCAGCTTCGTGAACGTCATAGCAAATAGGTCATCAGCCTTTGATAGTGGGTATTGATCCTGCAGGGAGAAACGATTGATAGCTACTTTGTAATCACCACAGATTCTGACGGTGCCGTCTCCCTTGAGGACTGAAACAATCGGACTGGCCCACTCGTTGAATTCAATCGGCGAAATGATGCCCTCTCTTTGCAGCTGGTCTAGCTTGATCTCTACCCTTTCTCTCATCATGTGCAGTACTGCTCTGGCCTTGTGATGGATAGGTCACGCACCTGGAATTAGGTGGATCTGCACTTTTGCTCCTTGGAACTTCCCGATGCCTGGCTCGAACAGCGAAGGGAACCTGTTTAAGACCTGGGCACTTGAAGTATCGTCAGCGGATGAGAGCGCTCGGATGTCGTCCCAGTTCCAGCGTATCTTTCCCAGCCAGCTCTTGCTGAGCAGCGTGGGACTATCGCCCCATAACACCCAGAGTGGTAGCTTGTGCTCCGCTCCATTGTAGGAGACCTTTACAGTAGCACTGCCGATTAAGGGGATCAGTTCCTTTTTGTAAGTTCTCTTTCTCGTGCGAATGGGAGTCAAGATTGGCCTTCAGGCGTTGCTGCACCACAATTTATTGAAAGTCTTTTTCTCATAATGGACTGGCTCGTGCCCCGTGTCCAGCTCCATTGACACCGGAAGTCCATTTAGTTCAACCTTCAGCATTATCGGGGGACACTTTGTGGTAAATGTGTGCACCCCATATACCCCTGCCTCCTTGGGCTGAGGCTCTGGTTCATCATGATCCGCCGTGGATCTGTCCTTTTCTGCAATATGGTGGTTTGCAAGATTAGCAGGATTTGCAGCTCACCCGCACATACATTGGCGGTGTCCCATTGTTCCACAGCCCTTACCAACGTACCCTTTGAAGCGGCATGAATGGAAATGATGATCATCCCTGCAGCACCAACAAGGTGTTATTCACCTTGCATTCATCACCCTTGATGGTGGTCTCTGAAACATCTGCAGACATGCAGCTGCAGGCATGTGGGGCCTACCCTGTATGTTGCAATTTGAAAACAACATCACTTTGTTCACAGTACTTATAGCAGCACTCATAGCTGAGAGATTTGCTTAGTATTGTCACTGGTGGCAATGAATGCCTGGGCTATCGCTATGGCCTTACTCAAGTTGGGGTCTCTACAGTCAAAAGTTTGCGAAGTATCACTTCATGGCCAATGCCAAGTATGAAAAAGTCTCTGAGCATGTGCTCCAAATGTCCTTCAAATTCGCAATGTCCTGCAAGGTGTCTTAGCTCGGCGACATAACTCGCCACTTCCTGGCCTTCAGACCTTTTGTAGGTGTAGAACCGGTACCTCGCCATCAGAATGCTTTCCTTCAGGTTCAGATGTTCCCAGACCAGTGTGCACAAATCATCGTACGATCTCTCTGTGTGGTTTGCTGGAGCAAGTAGATTTTTCATGAGGCCATATGTTGGTGCCCCGCAGACAGTAAGGAGAATCGCCCTTCGTTTGGCAGCGTTCGCTTCTCCTTGCAGCTCGTAGGCCACGAAGTATTGGTCGAGTCGTTCCAGGAAGGATCCCAATCATCTCCCTCTGAGAATTGCTCCAGGATGCCCACTGTTCTCTGCATCGTTGGGTTCGTCATCTGTATCTCATCGCCAGTTGTTAAGTATGAATAAAGAGTCTGACTGGGTACTGTGAGCTCAAAGTAAAGTGTGACCTTAGTCTTTTATTGCAGGTCTTCAGAGTGCCTCTCCAACCTGTGAGGCCTCCTTAAGTATCTGTGCTCCCAAAGAAGTTGGGACTCCAGGGGATGAGCCCTCTGGTGGCTGTACAAGGTATATCCCAGTTTACATATATGACAGTTTATATCTGACTTGGGATAGTTCACAGCAGTAGAAACAATGGCCGGTAATTTGCGGGAAGTGGCGATGCGATGGCACTCCCCGCTGACCTTGAAGAAAGCTACCTGCGTGGATCTCACCATCTTGCCATCTCTATCGGCAAGAGCTTTAGCCTTATCAACGTGAAATTGATTGCAGCGCTGTCCAAAAGGGGAATTCCAAGCAAAGAGCGACAGTGATATCATCCAGCTGTCTAATCAGACAATCACATTGTCGAATTCTCACGGCGGCAAACCAGGAAATGAAAAGCACTGATTAACTATTTCACTTGTTAAAAATGTTACAGAGAGTGAAATAAAGGTTGGGACATACACTTGGGGTTAAGGTAGAAGCTGGAACATAATGAACAAATTTTAAGAAATATGTACTTTTCATGTGATTGGTTCTTATTTTTATTCTTTAGCGATTTATGTTGTGGTGGCGTGATTGGGAATGCTCTTCGTGGGTTTTTTCCAGGTTTTTTTTTTCTCCCCGAGGCCTCTCTCAGAGCGCTCCGAAGCCGGCTGTTTTAGCTCGGGGTTTTAGCATGCTCAGCTGGCCTAGCACCAGAAGAGAGGTATGCAACGCCTCCCTTAGTGCTCCGCCCCACACTCATACCCCAACTGCCCAATTTTGATGAATTAGGCGCAAACTGTTCCCGGGCACTATCGGTACCACCCCGAAATGAGCAAAGCCGAAAATCCACACATTTATACATTTCTATCATAATAGAAAATTTTGATACGCCACAAATATAAAATATTTTTTCAGGGCCAGATTGTTTGTTTACCAGTCAACACGGTGTTAAACCCCCAGTTACACCTATTCCAGCAAGGCTTTACATTTAATGGGTTGTTCAACAGCGATATTAGCGCGGAAAAGCTTAAATTTTCATCGCTTCCACTGATTGCTGGCTGCAGAGAGTTTCACAGCGCAGCCTGTGGTGGAGAAGGGAAGCACAGACTGCAACTTCTGGATTTCCGCCTTTAGATGCGCGGCGCTAAATCCTGAGGTTAGCGTCAGTTTCAGAGGTAATGATGGTGAATGCTGAGAGTTTGGCACCATTACCCACCAGGCCAATGTTCCACTCTCCAGCACAGTCAGTTGCTGCTTTGATAAGAATATTCATGCACTCCACACAAATACACACACACATACATCCACACACACACACACACACACACACACACATACATCCACACACACATACACACACACACACACACACACATACATACATACACACACACATATACACACACACGTACATACACACACACATATACACACACACATACACACACATACATACACACATGCACTCCACACACACACACACGCACACATCTCACATGCACACACATACACACATGCATACACACATACACACACACACATACACACACACACATACACACTCATACACACATGCACATACACACATGCACTCCACACACACACACACACATACACACCACACACACACACACACACACACACACACGCATACACATACCTTCATTATCATAGCCAATCCCTTGGAATCGAGGAAGACTTGCTTCCACTCTAAGAATGCGTCTTTAGTTGGCTGAATAGTCCAATATGAGAACCACAGTCCCTGTCACAGGTGGCAGACACACATAGGCACAGACACACACACAGACATACATACACACACACACACACAGACAGACACACACACATACACACACACAAACCCAGCCAGCACACATCTGAAAGCTCACAAGATTTCCAGAAGCATGACTGACCTCTGTGGCAACTCCTGGTACTGCACAGATGCTTGCCTGTAATATCAGTCGTCCTTACCCAGCACAGGTGGCAGTGATTTGGGATCTAAAGGTACTAAAAAAAGAAACAAATCATCAAAAAAGTCTCAAAGGACTTCACACAATTATTTTTGTGGACTGTACTTCACCACCTAGAAGGACAAGGGCAGCAGGTGCCTGGGAACCCCACCACATTCGAGTTCCCCTCCAGGTCACGCAGCATCCTGACCTGGAAATATATCGCCGTTCCTTCATCGTCGCTGGGCCAAAATCCTGGAACTCCCTCCCGAACAGCACTGGGGGAGCACCTTCACCACACGGACTGCAGCAGTTCAAGAAGGCGGCTCACCACCATCTTCTCAAGGACAATTAGGGATGGGCAATAAACGCTGGCTTTGCCGGCGATGCCCACATCACGTAACTGAATTTTTATAAAGTGACTGTTGTTATGTAGGCCAGCACAGCAGCCACTCTCTACCAGGAGCAGACAACAAACTTCAATGCGAGGAATGAGCAGTCCAGATGCTGTCAGTGGTATCTATTGAGGAATGAGACCAGGGGACTGCCCTAAATTCAGCTTGGTTTTTAAAAAATGTATTCATTCTTGGGATACGGCCGTCACTGGCAAGGCCAGCATTTATTGCCCATCTCTAATTGCCCTTGAGAAGGTGGTGGTGAGCTGCCTTCTTGAACCGCTGCAGTCCGTGTGGTGAACATGCTCCCACAGTGCTGCTAGGGAGGGAGTTGCAGGATTTTGACCCAACGACGATGAAGGAACGGCCGATATATTTCCAGTGCAGGATGGTGTGTGACTTGGAGGGGAATGTGGAGGTGATGGTGTTCCCATGTGCCTGCTGCACTTGTCCTTCTAAATGGTAGAGGTCGCCGGTTTCGGAGGTGTTGCCGAAGAACCTTGGCAAGTTGCTGAAGTGCATCTTTTATAGGTACAACGATGTCAACAGTATGATAATACATGAGATGGCTTGCTAGACCACTTCAGAGGGCAGTTAAGTCATCCACGTTGGTTTGTGACTGGGCAGGCCACATTGTTCGCATGCCCGACACGAGACTCCCAAAGCAAGCGCTCTACTCAGAGCTCCTTCACGGCAAATGAGCCAAAGGTGGGCAGAGGAAACGTTACAAGGACACCCTTAAAGCCTCCCTGATAAAGTGCAACATCCCCACTGACACCTGGGAGTCCCTGGCCAAAGACCGCCCTAAGTGGAGGAGGTGCATCCGGGAGGGCGCTGGGCACCTCGAGTCTCGTCGCCAAGAGCATGCAGAAATCAAGCGCAGGCAGCGGAAGGAGTGTGCGTAAAATATGTCCCACCCATCCCTTCCCTCAACGACAATCTATCCCACCCGTGACTGGGACTATGGTTCCCGTGTTGGACTGTACAGCCACCTAAGGACTCATTTTTTGAGTGGAAGCAAGTCTTCCTCGATTCCGAGGGACTACCTACAATAATGATGATGGTAAAGATGGCAATTTTCCTTCCCGAAGTGATATTAGTGAACCAGATGTGTCTTTAAGACAATCTGACTAATTCATAGTCACTTTTTCGGTAACAACTTTACATCTCCAGACTTTTAAGACTGAGTTCAAATTTTCAAACTGGTGGGATTCAAAGTAATGTTCCCTGGATTATAAATTCAGGCCTATAAATTGTGCCGGGGGAGGGGGGTGGGGGGTGGGATGGGGAGGGTAAGCCGTGATGTGTGGGGTTGCTAATATCCACCTTGATGGACAGGAGCACCATAGCTCACCATCTGATGATGCAAACAGCCACGAGGCAGCAGCCTCCCCGCTGAAGCCTTGGTGTGGGTTTTGACTTGACAACTTTCAGACGAGAGGCGAGAGTATTAGCAAATTAACAAAGCTGGAAAAATTGCTGCATACATTTTTATCCAGATTGTCCCACCTGTATTCAGAATTTACGTCTGAGTCCAAGTCAGGAAGACAAACAGTCTGAAGTTGTAGAGAGTTCAAATGTAAATCAAGCCCTTGGAGAAAAACTGTCCTCAGGATCCGCCTAGAATGAGTCTAAGTTCGACTCCAAATGTGGAAAGTTCTATTGAAGGGAGAAGGTATCCTCTTCGAAACAGAATACCAGTGGTTAAGTTTGATTTGTAAATATGGCAAAATAAGTCCATATCTTTTGTTGTGTATAACCATGCAAGTTATGTGTAATAATTATTTTGTTATGATTACTTCTTCATTAAGGAGGGAGAATTGTAATATAGAGCTCCACCGAGTGGACAAATGTATTGTGCAACTGCTGCTGTAAATACAATAAAAGTCACATGATGTATTGGAGCCATCTTATAAAGTGATGTCGTAAGAAAATATCACATCATCTCTTTACTACAGGTGCAACGTCCCGAATCTGGAACTCCAAAAATCGGACATATTGCGCATAGCTGATGGAGTCGTCCGAAATCTGGAATTATTGTCCAAAAACTGGACATTTTTAAGGCAAAACCCAAAATCCGGCACGGATTCAGTTGAGCATTCTGGTTTCCAGACAAGAAAATTAAGTCTGAAATCCAGAATCCACAAATGAATCCGTGCTGGATTTTGGGTTTTGCCGGCTTTCGGACCTCGCCGCTCAAAACATGGCATGGAGTCGGTCGAGGATTCCAGATTTCAAACTATTGATTTTCTTGTCTGAAATCTGGAAAAACCCAAAAACCGGAACGGACTCAGTCCTGAGGATTCTGGATTTCGGAAGTTGTAGCTGTATTTGCCTAAATTGCAAGAATGACTGACTACCCTTCCAAAAAAAAGGAATTAACTAGCTGCAAAGCACTAGGTGACATCTTGAGGTTGTGAAACATGCTGTATAAATGCAAGTTCTTCCTTTCGAGATGTTAACGGAGTCAGTGTCAGTTGTGGTTCATTGGGTAGAACTCTCGCCTCTGACGCAGAAGGCTCAAGTCCCACTCCAGGGATTATAAACACATAAATCTAGGCTGACACTCCAGTGCAGTGCTGAGGGAGCACTCCACTGATAGAGGTGCAATGTCTTTCGGATGAGATGTTAACCTGAGGCCCTGTCTGCCCTCTCAGGTGAACATAAAGGATGCCATGGCAAATTTGAAGAAGAGCGGATGGGAGTTGTCACAGATAGATAGATTTTTAACCAATAAGGGAATTAAGGGTTATGGGGAGCGGGCGGGTAAGTGGAGCTGAGTCCACGGCCAGATCAGCCATGATCTTTTTGAATGGCAGAGCAGGCTCGAGGGGCTAGATGGCCTACTCCTGTTCCTAATTCTTATGTTCTCATGTTCTTATGTTGTGCCCTGAGCCAATATTTATCCCTCAATCAAAGTCACATAAAAACTGGTCATTTTCACATTATGGTGTGTGGCAGCTTGCTGAGTGCAAATTGGCTGCCACATTTCCTACATTACAACAGTGACTACACTCCAAAAGTACTTCATTGGCTGTAAAGCGCTTTGCGATGTCTGGTGGTCAAGCAATGTAAATGTAAATCTTTCTTGTTTGCAGCATTTGATACTTTATTTCACATCTCCACCGTTTGCAGTTAACTTTCTCATGAATCTTCAGCAGTGCTTTATTTGGGTTTAATATGGATTAAGGCACAAAAGTATATTTTAAAAATAAGTGCTTTCCAGTATATAATTCATTGGGAATGCCCAGAAGGAATTCTTGCTGGCTCATTTACTGTCGGATGCCTTATTTGGGCCCTCTAAGTCACTGACCCCGAGATAATTTTCGGAATCAATTGCTGCCTGGCCGCACACTGTTTCCAGCGTGTAATCCTCCATTAATCAACTCATTGTTGCTCGTGGCCTTAAACCACATTGTTAAAAATAGAAGCCCTTGGACACTTTCACTATAAACGAGGTGTATTCTGTGCTTAAGCGTGTATAAAGTGTTGACAGGAAGCTGGAACGCAGTGGAGAGGTGGGCACTCAACTTCATCCGGTTTGAAGCGCGCTGTGCTATCAGGTCCGTGATAACGATCATCGAGGTGTACATTTGCATATTGCAGCGACATATTGTGGAGCGCAAGGCTTCCACATTTGTGGCTGAATTGTCAGTACGCCTGCTCCCCGGTGGGGCCAATCAGCAAGCCTGCGCTTGCCCGTGTCACTCTGTGCCTCGGCCATATCCGATCGAGTGGAGAGACGGTCGTAAGCAAAACCTGCTGACACCTGGTGTTACCGCCTGAACAACCAGCTCCCCTCGTGCCAAGCAGCTTTCATCAACGGGCGGCTGCAGACCGAACTGGAGCACAACCCCCGAGATCCGTTAGCTCTCAACTCAGACTCTTGCTTTCTCGGCACCGTGCCTGTCCGTATCAGCGTCTCGTGCTGTTAATGAGAGGACTCGGGAAATCCGTCCCGTGTTTCCAACATGAGAAGGAGAAAAAAAAATGCTTCCCAAAGGGTGAAGCTCATTCGTGCTTCGTTAAGAACATAAGAACGCAAGAAATAGGAGCAGGAGTAGGCCCTTCGAGCCTGCTCCGCCATTCAATAAGACCATGGCTGATCTGATCGTGGGACTCAGCTCCACTTTCCCGCCCGCTCCCCATAACCCTTTACTCCCTTATCGCTCAAAAATCTGTCGATAAGTTACCATTCATTTTCTTTAAAGTTTGGTGGCGAGCTTTAACTGTATTTTTAAGCTCCATGGAATAATTCGAGGGCTGGATTGGTTTGCAGCTATCATAGAATCACTGAATGTTCACAGCACAGAAGGAGGCCATTCGGCCCATCGAGCTCGTGCCGACTCTCAGCTAGTCCCACTCCCTCGCCCTTTCTCCGTAGCCGTGCTATTATTTTTCCTTCAGGTACTTATCCAACTCCGTTTTGAAAGCAGCGATTGAATCTCTCTCCACCATGTATTCCAGATCCTAACCACTCGCTGCATAAAAAAAGGGTTTTCTTACGTCGCCTTTGGATCTTTTGCCAATCACCTTAAATCTGTGTCCTCTGGTTGTCGTCAATGGGAACAGTTTCTCTCTATCTACCTCTCCAGGTGCCTCATGATTTTGAACAACTCTATCAAATCTCCTCTCAATCTTCTCTGCCCTAAGGAGAAAATCCCCAGCTTCTCCAGTCTATCCACATAACATAAAAACATAGAAACATAGAAAATAGGTGCAGGAGTAGGCCATTCAGCCCTTCGAGCCTGCGCCACCATTCAATATGATCATGGCTGATCATGCAACATCAGTACCCCATTCCTGCTTTCTCTCCATACCCCTTGATCCCTTTAGCTGTAAGGGCCACATCTAACTCCCTTTTGAATATATCTAACGAAGTGGCCTCAACAACTTTCTGTGGTAGAGAATTCCACAGGTTCACAATTCTCTGAGTGAAGAAGTTTCTCCTCATCTCGGTCCTAAATGGCTTACCCCTTATCCTTAGACTGTGTCCCCTGGTTCTGGACTTCCCCAACATTGGGAACATTCTTCCTGCATCTAACCTGTCCAGTCCCGTCAGAATTTTATATGTCTCTATGAGAACCCCTCTCATTCTTCTAACTGAAGTCCATCATCCCTGGAAACATTCTCGGAAATTTTTTCTGCACCCTCCCTAAGGCCTTCAGATCCTTCCTAAAGTGCGGTATCCAGAGCTGTACTCCAGTTGAGGCTGAACCAAAGTTTTTAACGGTTCATCGTAATTTCCATGCTTTTGCATGCTATACCCAGGATTTCCGTAAGCTTTTTTAACTGCTTTCTCAACCTGCCCTGCCACCTTCAATGATTTGTGCACATATACCCCTGGGTCTCTCTGTTCATGCACCCCCTTTTGGATTGTACCCTTTAGTTTACATAAGAACTTCAGAACATAAGAAATAGGAGCAGGAGTAGGCCATTTGGCCCCTCGAGCCTGCTCCGCCATTCAATAAGATCATGGCTGATCTGATCTTGGCCTCAACTCCACTTTCCTGCCCTCTCCCCATAACCCTTGACGTCCTTATCGTTAAAAAAATCTATCTTTCTCCACCTTAAATATATTCAATGACCCAGCCTCCACAGCACTCTGGAGCAGAGAATTCCAAAGATCCGTGACCCTCTGAGAGAAGAAATTCCTCATTTCCATTATAAATGGGTGACCCCTTATTCTGAAACTATGCCCCCAGGTCTAGATTCCCCCACGAGGGGAAACATCCTCTCTGCATCTACCCTGTCGAACCCCCTCAGAATCTTATACATTTCAATAAGATCACCTCTCCATTGCCTCCCCTCATTCTTTCTACCAAAATGTATCACTTTGCATTATTCTGCGTTAAGTTTCATCTGTTGAAATGGGCTGTTAGCTTAGTGTGATGGGGGGCTGGATTACATTGCACACTAAAATTTAAACATGGGCATAGAATCACAGAACCATACAGTGCACAAGGAGTCCATTTGGCCTATCGTTAGTCCCAGTCTTTCCAGCTCCTTCCCCATAATCCTGCAATTTTTTTCCCCTTCCAAGTATTTATCCAATTCCCTTTGAAAAGTTACTATTGAATCTGCTTCCAGCCCCCATTTCCGGCAGTGCATTCCCGATCATAATAAACCTCTGTGTAAAATATATAGGTTTAGAATCATAGGGCTAGGCTTTCCCGAGAACCCCTCAACGCCCGATTGCCCATTCAGAAAAAACGCTAATGTTTGGTAAATAACGCTGGTGAAAATTTACACTTTTATGTTAAAACTCATTAAAACTAATCGCCCGACGAGAAAATGGGCATTGCACCTTTATTCTCGGCGGTTTTCTCAGCGGTTAAGGGGAAACTAAGTAAAACGGACCGAGGGAGGGGGAAACTTTTTTTTTAAAATTCACAAAAAAAAGCGTAAAAAACATTCCCAAGACAGTTTTACACCTAATCACCATTTTAACATTTTAAAAATAAATCAAGAACCTTTAACTTACCTTTCTTTGCAGAGTACTCACCCACCGCCTTGTTTAAACGGCTTTTATAGGGCGGTTCCCTTAGCGATCTGGACGGGCTTCAGTCGAGGCCAAACTTACGTCCTGGCGATATTCTCGGCGCATTGCATGTCGGCGGTTTGGTCCCGGTGGGCGTTTTCAAATTTGAGCGATACCTAAGGGGGAAACTTTCGCCGGGCGGAAAAAGAGCTGTACCGATGAGAAAATCGCTGAGAATCCACCGAAAATGATCGGAACGTTTAGCCCATAGAATCATAGAAATTTACAGCATCGAAGGAGGCCATTTGACCCATCATGTCGGCCGAAAAAGAGCTGTCCAGCCGAATCCCACTTTCCAGCTCTTGATCTGTAGGTTACGGCACTTCAATTGCACATCCAAGGACTGTTTAAATGTAATGAAAGTTTCTCCCCCTACCACCCTTTCAGGCAGTGAGTTCCAGACTCCCACCACCCTCTGGGTGAAAAAGGTTCTCCTCAACTCCCCTCTAATCCTTCTACCAATTGCTTTAAATCTATGCCCCCTGATTATTGACCTCTCCTATCAACTCTATCTAGGCCCATCATAATTTTATACACCTCACTTAAATCGCTCCTCAGCCTCCTCAGTTCCAATGTAAACAACCACAGCCTACCCAATCTGGCCTCATGGTTAAAATTCTTCAGTGCTGGTAACATCCTCGTAAATCTCCTCTGCGCTGTCTCGGTAGATATGTATGTATCTTTATTAGTGTGTGTTTTTGCCTTGACAGAAGAGAATTTTGCTGACATATGTTACAGCTGGACTAATATCTTCATATGTTCTGCACCAACTGAAGGAGTGGTCCTTCCTCATTTTAACATGGTTCGCCACGCCCCCCCTGATGGCTCAGTGGGTTAGTTTGCATTGTTAGACTGAGCCATATGTTCTTATATTGGATCTAGGGATGATTGAATGCTGTTTCAACAAGGTGGATTATGATCGTATAAAGGCTATTGGTCCAGACAGAGTATAAGAACAGAGAACATAAAAAATAGGAGCAGGAGTAGGCCATACGGCCCCTCGAGCCTGCTCCACCATTTAATACGATCATGGCTGATCCGATCATGGACTCAGCTCCATTTCCCTGCCTGCTCCCCATAACCCCTTATTCCCTTATCGTTTAAGAAACTGTCTATCTCTGTCTTAAATTTATTCAATGTCCCAGCTTCCACACCTCTCTGAGGCAGCGAATTCTACAGATTTACAACCCTCTGAGAGAAGAAATTTCTCCTCATCTCTGTTTTAAATGGGCGGCCCCTTATTCTACGATTGTGCCCTCTACTTCTAGTCTTTCCCATCAGTGGAAACATCCTCTCTGCATCCATCTTGTCAAGCCCCCTCATAATCTTATACGTTTCGATAAGATACCTCTCATTCTTCTGAATTCCAATGAGTAGAGGCCCAACCTACTCAATCTTTCCTCATTAGTCAACCCCCTCATCCCCGGAATCAACCTAGTGAACCTTCTCCGAACTGCCTGTAAAGCAAGTATATCCTTTCATAAATATGGAAACCAAATCTGCACGCAGTATTCCAGGTGTGGCCTCACCAATACTTTGTATAGCTGTAGTCAGACTTCTCTGCTTTTATACTCCATCCCCTTTGCAATAAAGTCCAAGATACCATTGGCCTTCATTTCCATGATGATGACCGGGCCATCGGGAAAATTCTACATTGTCGGAGATGATGCCGCAGAATCATGCATTATGTTCAAAGGATTTGGCGACACGGATTATCTAGAACACGTTGAGAAACTGTCTCAGGAAGGTTTCCTCTCGGTCTATCCCGAGTTAGTTGATTCCAGGCAGGCAGGAGTAGCAGTCGTCAACAGGCCAAAGGTGGTGAAGAGGAACAATCAGCCATGGCTCCAGTTCTTGATCACCGTCCACCTCATAGAGCTTGTGTATAGAGCTGAGGATCAGGAAAGGTCAGGGCTTGACCGGAATAATGTCGAGGAATCTATTACGTTGACCACTCTCAAGTGGACATCAAATATCGCGTGGCACTATATCGAAGAAGAGCAGGGGAGTTCTCCCAAGTGTTCTGACCAGTATTTATCCTTCGACTGACCTCACTAAAGCAAAAATATCTGGTCATTATCGCATTGCTGTTTGTGGGAGCTTGCTGTGCGTAAATTGGCTGCCGTGTTTCCAGCTTTACAACAGTGACTACACTTCAAAAGTACTTACTTGCTTATAAAGTGTTTCGGGATGTCATGAGGTTGTGAAAGATGCTGTATATTGAATTTTGAATTAACTTGCTGTTATTTTTTTTTAAGACCTCGCTATCGTAGATAAGAACACTAATGATTATGGTACAGTAATTGTCTTTGTTAATAAAGTATATTGCTACAATTGCTATTAGCACCATGGATCATAAACTCATCCCAAAACCTAGTTAAAAAACCATTTAACATGGTCAATCCATCAGAGTGTATGTTTTCCAGAGTGCAATGTTTCACAATTATTTCCATTATAATTGGAAAATACTACAGTCTAACTGTGTATGTCATTTGGCCTGGTAAAGATTACTTTTTTAATTAAATATCAAAGATCGCTTCATTTGGAAACTTTTATGACTAATACATGTCTGTCGAATATGTAATAATAAAAGTAAAAGCTTTTGCGCTTCAAGTGGACCGCAAAAATCGTGAGTTAAAATTTAGAGCCCGAAATTGATCGATGCATAAGGTCCACCCATTTCTCGGCGGTATTCCAGCGGTGCATGGTTTCAAATCGCTGGTATACCGCCAAGACCGAAGTGGACGAAATTGGTCAAAATTTTTCTGCCGTTATGTTGGTGGTATGTCAGCGGTCTGCAGCGGGCGGTATGTTACCTAGTAGTCGATCCAGATCGACTTTCTCTTCCATGGGCGGTGCGGCACTGAACTGCGCATGCGCGATTTTTTTTCCCCCATTTTTTTTCACAGAAGCGTTTTGCCCGCGATTTCGGGGGTCAGGGGTCACCTGCGCATGCGCAGTGAGTTGAAGAGGAGGGAGAGAGAGGGAGAAGGAGCAGCAAGCTAGTCGACGGGCAGTTACTTTAAACACACATTGCAGAGTTAAAAAATATTCATAACAACTAATAATTCTACAGTTTGAAGAATAAGAAGATATATTTTGCAAAGTAAAA